>NW_025745329.1:244547-250000 GCF_021184085.1 Oncorhynchus gorbuscha
CTGACTGCAGGATTGTCCACCAGAGTTGTTGCCATTGAATATCATGCTAATTTCTCTACCATAAGCCGCCTCCAACAGGCTTTTAGAGAATTTGGCAGTACATCCATCTGGCCTCACATCCACAGACCACGCATACCACGCCAGCCCAGGACATCCACATCGAGCTTATTCACCTGCGGGATCGTTTTAGAGCAGCCAACCGGACAGCTGATGAAATTGTGGGTTTGCACAACTGAAGTGTTTCTGCACAAACTGTCTAAGGGAAGCTCATCTGCATGCTTGTTTGGCATCGTAAACAACTTCAGTGGGCAAATATTCACCTTTGATGGCCGCTGGCACACTGGAGAAGTGTGCTCTTTAAGTGCCCTATGGTCGGGTTACGGTATGGGCAGGCATAAGCTACAGATAAAAAACACAATTGCATTTTATTGATGGCAATTTGAATGCACAGAGATACCGTGATGAGATCCTAAGGCCTATTGTTATGCCGTTAATCCGCTGCCATCACATCGTTTCAGCATGATAATGCGCGGCCCCATGTTGCAGGGATCTGTACACAATTTCTGGAAGCTGAAAATGTCCTCGTTTTTGCCATGGCCTGCATACACACCAGACATGTCGCCCATTGAGCATGTTTGGGATGCTCTGGATCGACGTGTACGACAGTGTGTTCCAGTTCCTGCCAATATCCCTCAACCTCGCAGAGCCATTCATGAGGAGTGGGACAACATTCCACAGGCCACAATCAACAGCCTGATCGACTCTACGCGAAGGAGATGTGCCGTGCTGCATGAGGCAAATGGTAGGCATACCAGATACTGACTGGTTTTCTGATCAATGCACCTACCTTTTTTAAGGTATATGTGACCAACAGATGCATATCTGTATTCCCAATTGACTGATTTCCTTATATGAACTGTAAATCAGGAAAATCATTGAAATTGTTGCATATTGCGTGTATATTTTTGTTCAGGGTATTTCACACATGATAAGGCTAAAGAGAGGGCCAGATATAATTACAGGCACCTATGATAATCTTAAGTACCCAAAAGGGCCACTGGATGTGTTGTGATGGATGACATAAAATCCTTGAAATAAACCAAAATTCTGGTAGTCTACTGGTAATCTTCCAGTAATATACCCTTCCTTTGCAAAGTGCGTCAATATTTATCAGCAATGACATAACAAGGAAGAATTTCCATGATATTCTGATGAATGTTTATTCAATTCAACATTCTTACAATATGATGTATTTCAAAAGCAGCTATTTTGATTTGTAGAACAATGCCACATACTGCACGTTGGAGTTTTGTTAGATGTTTGCCACTGCAGCAAGCATCACATGGTCATTGGTCAGGATGCTGTTTCAAAGGATTGCATCATACGCTTTGTTCATCAATACTTCATTGTAGTACATACCTCACCAAACAAAACGCTGAGATGGCCCACCAAGAAACCAACGATGGTTGTCTCTGGATAATGCATTACATAACAATGACTTCGATGGGAGATATGCATCATATGATAACTTTCTCCAACAGTGCACTTAAAGGGCCAATCTGGAGTTGCTAAATACATCTTTGGTATGTTAACCTGTTGCGACGAGCCATCCCGGATCCGGGATCGTGAATACAGCCTCAAGCTCATTACCATAATGCAACGTTGACTATTCATGAAAATCGCAAATTAAATTAAATCAATATGCTAGCTCTCAAGCTTAGCCTTTTGTTAACAACACTATCATCTCAGATTTTAAAAATATGCTTCTCAACCATAGCAAAACATGCATTTGTGTAACAGTATTGATAGCTAGCGTAGCATTTAGCGTTAGCATTCAGCAGGCAACATTTTCACAAAAACCAGAAAAGCATTCAAATAAAATAATTTACCTTTGAAGAACTTCAGATGTTTTCAATGAGGAGACTCTCAGTTAGATAGCAAATGTTCAGTTTTTCCTGAAAGATGATTTGTTTAGGAGAAATTGTTCCGTTTTCTGCGTCACGTTTGGCTACCAAAAAAATAAAATAATTCAGTCATCAAAACGCCCATTTTTTTTCCAAATTAACTCCATAATATCGACTGAAACATGGTAAACGTTGTTTAGAATCAATCCTCAAGGTGTTTTTCACATATCTCTTCGATGATATATCGTTCGTGGAAGTCTCCTCTCTCCCCTGAATCACATGGATGAATGCGTGCAGCTTGGAGATTATGCAGCAATTTCGACAAAGGACACCGGGCGGACACCTGGTAAATGTAGTCTTTCATGGCCAATCTTCCAATGATATGCCTACAAATACGTCACAATGCTGCAGACACCTTGGGCAAACGGCAGAATGTGTAGGCTCATTCAGGGCGCATTCACAGCCATATAAGGAGACAATGGAAAACAGAGCCTCAAAAATTCTGCTCATTTCCTGTTTGAAGTTTCATCTTGGTTTCGCCTGTAGCATCAGTTCTGTGGTACTCACAGATAATATCTTTGCAGTTTTGAAAACGTCAGAGTGTTTTCTTTCCAAAGCTGTCAATTATATGCATAGTCGAGCATCTTTTTGTGACAAAATATTGCGCTTAAAATGGGCATGTTTTTTTATCCAAAGTGAAATAGCGCCCCCATAGCTTCAAGAGGTTAAATTGTTAAGGGAATTTTTACCTATAATGACTAATTATGTATACATTTCAATCAGGATTTACTAATCAGAATACTATATATGTATGAGTGTTCTTTCTTGATCCCAGTACTGAAAATAATGTGTGTGTGAATGTGGTCAAGAGTTTAGAACAATGACGGTCTGTTCCTTGGTAACTATATCTCCAAACTGACTAGAATGCTTATCTACACTGACTAACCTTGGCTATAGGAGAGGAGGGAAGGCTTGAGAGCTATAGAGCCTTTCTACCAGTGTCAAGAAGATACAGAACATTTAGAAAACACTGACGTCATTTTCAGTTTATAACCTGTGGTAAAATGTGTGTGTACTCAGTACTCTCTTGAATAAAGGCTGTTACTTGACTTTAAGACCATGGCTCTGTCCATTCCTATAAAATAAGGGTCTTACAAAGTCTTATGAATTGACAGAGTGTTTAATTTTAATTGGGAATTGAAACAGAGGAATTAAATTCCTTAAACATAAATGAATTATATATAGCCATTGATTCTTGAAGAATACCCCATTAGAATACTCCAAAGTCAATGTAAAGCAAACACTTTATACTTCAAGACATGGTTAAAACTATAATTTTAATCTGATAGATGGTCAGTCCTTACAGCCATAGCTCTGTGTAGGAATTTGAGAGTGGCTCTATTTCTCAAGCCCCATCCCTCAGCTGTTAACCAAAACAAGTAGCGGGGTGCCCACTTTGTTATTGTTTGCAATCCGGATTGGCCCTTTAAACTCAAAATCAATCTTATCTATACTACCCTTGAGCTACCCATTTTCTTACATAACGTGTTATGTGCCGTTGAAAATGATATACAGCCGATAAGAGGAATGACTCCCTTTTTCTCTAACTTTGATTGCTTGCTGTAATCGTGGTTTATTTCACCACAACTTTGTCCTAAGTTAACCACTTGTATTTGTGTTTGCCATTTGATCCTGTTCAAATAGAGACTGTAATATAGCAGCTCCAAAATACCCTTTTAATGCACTTATACAAAGGCTGAGGGAAGGCAGTGGAGCTATCACCATGCTTTTCCTATTATAAAGCAGTGCCTGTGTACGTAACCTCTGCATTGGGATTGATTGTGTTTCTAGCTCCCCAGCGGTTCCTGCATGCTAATTGTCACGTCAAGACGGTTACAAAATCCACCATTTCACCAAGTCATGGTTCACTTCAGATTCCCTCCTCTGTACAATGTGGGCACCCATAGCAACAGACCAGAGAAGGCAGTGACAGGGCAAGAGAGCCCCCTACAGGCAAAAGTGAGAATGAGCACACATGTTTCTGAGTGAAATCCAAATCTGACCATGGAGCAAAAGCCAACTCCTGATAGGCTAATACTGTAGAGATATGCATTGTCAAACTGAAATGGTTGAGATTGGAAAGCCATACCTTTGCTTATGAGAGGCTGGGTGTGTATTTGATAGTATGATTCTACATAAGTTAATTGAGCTATTTGAATGTTATACAGATTGTCTCTTCAATACATGTAGAAACTCTACATGTAATTAAAATTCATAAAACAGTGTGTTTAGGGGTGATGTAATTCCTATCATGTATAATCCATGCAAATAATATCTTCAAATTTTGGATAACACAGTGTGGGTATATGGAGAAGGTTAATCAATTGGCACATATACTGTAAGCTAGAAGAAATGTATTGGTTGCATCAACGGTCCCCCAGAGATATGTTCACTTGTAGTTCATATTAACCAGGGCAGATGTAGAATCATACATTATAAACAGTATGTACAGTTTATGATACCATACATTTTAACAAGGTTATTGATTGATATTGTCACAATACACAGCAACTCCATAATACTTTGTTGAATCACATTGATTGTGAGATCAAGTTGGTATGGGAATACAATGCCTCCTTAAAAATATCCACCTGTTGTAAGCTATTCATGTGACTTGTTTGCATTTGAAAATAAAATGCACAAAATATACAGTTGAAGTCAGAGGTTTACATACACTTAGGTTGGAGTCATTAAAATTCATTTTTCATCCACTCCACAAATTTCTTGTTAACAAACTATAGTTTTGGCAAGTCAGTTAGGACATCTACTTTGTGCATGATGCAAGTCATTTTTTTCAACAATTTTTGACAGACAGATTATTTAACTTATAATTCACTGTATCACAATTCCAGCGGGTCAGAAGTTTACAACAACTAAGTTGACTGTACCTTTAAACACCTTGGGAAATTCCAGAAAATGATGCCATGGCTTTAAAAGCTTCTGATAGGCTAATTGACATCATTTGAGTCAATTGGAGGTGTACCTTTGGATGTATTTCAAGGCCTACCTTCAAACTCAGTGGCTCTTTGCTTGACATCAAGGAAAAATCAAAAGATATCAGCAAAGACCACAGAATTTTTTTTATAGACCTCCACAAGTCTCGTTCGTCCTTGGGAGCAATTTCCAAACGCCTGAAGGTACCACGTTCATCTGTACAAACAATAGTACGCAAGTATAAACACCATCGGACCACGCAGCCGTCAGGAAGGAGACGCACTTTGGTGCAAAAAGTTAAATCCCAGAACAACAGCAAAGGACCTTGTGAATATGCTGGAGGAAACAGATACAAAAGCATCTATATCCACAGTAAAACAAGTCCTATATCGACATAACCTGAAAGGCAGCTCAGCAAGGAAGAAGCCACTGCTCCAAAACCGCCTTAAATAAGCCAGGCTACAGTTTGCAACTGCACATGGTGACAAAGATCATACTTTTTGGAGAAATGTCCTCTGGTCTGATGAAACAAAATAGAACTGCATGGTCATAATG